>NC_092338.1:268362500-268397500 GCF_046630445.1 Rutidosis leptorrhynchoides
ATCCATGCAGCACCTTGTCAATTAAGCAAGCAATTCAAATAACGGAAGCACTTCACAAACCTGAGAATAAACATACTTAAAAAGTCAACATAACGGTTGGTGAGATATAGGTTTAAGAAATATATACAATCATAAGTAAAGTAGACCACAAGATTTCCATGTTTAAAACATTTCAAAAGATTCTACCAAAATTTGAGCACCCGGTAACCAAACTTAACGTAAATATTAAGTACTCCTGAAGAAAAATACACCGACACATGTTTACCAAAACTCAAATAATATACGTCCGTTAACTACTAGCGCTTAACTAACCCAGACGGGGATGTCAAACCCTATGGATCCATCTATATCTATTCATTCCCATTGATTCATAAACTAGTGGTTACTAGTTACCAAAGCTAAGAGATTTTTGTATCAAACTCTGGTGTAGAATTAAAGTAGTTAAGTACTTGTGTCTATTATGTAAAAATAAAAACGTATGTATACTCATCCTAAAGTTAAAGTTAAAAGTCAATGTAAAGTTTAAAAGTGTGACAACCCGGAAATTTTCGACCAAATTTAAACTTTATCTTTATATTATTCCGACACGATAAGCAAAGTTTGTTAAGTTAAATCTCAAGAATTTTAAACTGTGTTCATACATTCATTTAACCTCGACCAAATTCCGATGGTTCACGAACCATTATATAAATGGATATGATTATATATATATATATATATATATATATATATATATATATATATATATATATATATATATATATATATATATATATATATATATATATATAACTTGAGAATGTTAACAAAGTATTA
The DNA here is from genome assembly GCF_046630445.1 of Rutidosis leptorrhynchoides. Taxonomy (NCBI): domain Eukaryota; kingdom Viridiplantae; phylum Streptophyta; class Magnoliopsida; order Asterales; family Asteraceae; genus Rutidosis; species Rutidosis leptorrhynchoides. The sequence continues at coordinate 268,363,317 of NC_092338.1, forward strand.
AACGTATAATACTTTACATGAACATATTTGTTCAATATATTTATCAACGGAATTACAATATGATATCAAATGATTGAGTTAGAAAACACCTTACTCCTTATTCTAAACCTTCAAAGACGAAATCTACCTTCAAAGAATCCAAATGATTCAGTGTCTGCTGAAATCGTTAGCAAACACCTTACTCCTTATTCTAAACCTTCATAGACAAATTTTTCGCATCATCCTTTGATTCCAGATATTTTAAAATTCTAAAACATCATCGAATCTTTCAGTATAAATATCCTCGATATTTCTGAAGATACCATCATAACTATCATTGTTCGAGATTATTTATCTCTTTGCGCTATCTGCATCACATCATAAAGGAAACTTTTTAGTTTCAATATTCTATAAACCTTCGAGTTTAAATTATGAATGTTTTTGAAGTAGTGTTGGGAACTGAAGCATGAGTTAGTATAATATAATGACACTTTATCAACGTGATTATATTACAGTAAGTCATTCTGAGTTTCTAATGGGACATGACGATTCACAGACCATACCGTCATCATGTGCCATGTTACACGACTCTTGTATTCTATTTAACCTCTAAAAATATCAAGAAAATATTTTCTTGATGATTCAGTCTTTTTCATATATTCTGGTAATTTGAAAAATCAAATCGTGCTACTACCTTTCCTTTTTACTTTGTATATTATGATAATTCGAAACTCCATACCTACGAATTCTGGACCATTACTTGCGAAAAGAAAACAAAAGCATGAAGCTCCGAAATAGAAAGGGGGTATAAATCGCAGCAAATGGAAAAGATCATTAACCGTAGATGTCAATAATTATGGAAAGACAAATACAAGGAAGGATTATGAAAATCACCACCCCAAGAGCGAAATAGAAGTAAACAGATTCCTCCAGAGGGAGTTGGAAAAGAAGGATAATTGTTGCAACAGTTAGGAACATATCAAGGATCAGAACTGGATCAAGCATATTGACAAATGTTTTAGAAGTATGAATTGTGGAAGAAAGTATAGAAGATGGTAGATGTGGAAGTAAGGAAATAAAGGGGGTGGATTTATAGTGAAACATCTGACAGAGCAATCGAAATAGATCATTACATTTAATCAAAGAATATTCTAATTTCCTTAATTATCGAAGAATCAAATCTTATTATGAAGATTTTCTCCAGATCCCTTGAACTCTGGAAATCAACCCTATCAACGTCAAAAGATATGATGAAACTTTACCTTTCTCATTTTATTTTTTGTGATAGCTTCACTTATACTCTTCGCGTAATCAAATTGTTTTATCCATATTACTCAATGATGATAAAATTTTATTTATCAACTCATATTCGTCATGAAAACATTCTTATTGTTATCCATGACGACCTCGTTCAAATTTCGGGGACGAAATTTCTTTAACGGGTAGGTACTATGACAACCCGGAAATTTCCGACCAAATTTAAACTTTATCTTTATATTATTCCGACACGATAAGCAAATTTTGTTAAGTTAAATATCAAGAATTTTAAACTGTGTTCATACATTCATTTAACCTCGACCAAATTCCGATGATTCATGAACCATTATATAAATGGATATGATTATATATATATATATATATATATATATATATATATATATATATATATATATATATATATATATATATATATTATAACTTGAGAATGTTAACAAAGTATTAAACGTATAATACTCTACATGAACATATTTATTCAATATATTTTTCGACGGAATTACAATATGATATCAAATGATTGAGTTATCAAGATTCATTATGATTACGAGTCTCTGTTGTGAGGTTCACTATGATTTAAGAAATATTTCCCTTTTAACGGTATTCGGAATAAATGGTAATTTGATTTACAAGTAAGAACAAAAGTGTCAAATAATGAGAATTAGATAAAAGTTAGTGGAAGACTGAATTACATAATAATCAATTGATTTAGTTTCAAAACGATTTTTGATATAATAGAACTTGATTATTTAAAATGTCTTTGATTAAATAACGTATATTGGTTGTTAACTTGCAATGTGTATTTAAAACGTGTTTATGTATATCAAAAATATTTGATTTCAAATTAATTATGTAAACGATTGTAACGCTCGTTTATTGATTCGATTAATATTTGGATTTGTCAATTAGTACATTAAGAAGTTAAAATAACGCTATTACATAAATGAACTATACTTAGTTAAGTTTTAAAATGAAAACATCATATGATATAATAAATCCTATTATGTAAACGATCTTAAGTTACACTTTGAAATATAATTAGTATTTGAAAAACTAAATATTATATTAGTAAATAAATATTCCTAATATATATAAACTTATATTTCTAAATGAATATATATATATATATATATATATATATATATATATATATATATATATATATATATATATATATATATATATTCATTTAGAAATATATATATATTTCCAAATAATAAAATATAACTTTAATATAAAATGTTTTGAGTTAGGAAAATACTATTGTATATATATATTTATATATACAGTGAGACATTGATTTATAGAAGCAAATAATCACAACACTCAAATGAATAAGTACACTTTAAGTGGGATTATTTTCCATTGATGTAAGTCTAATTATTGATAAAGGTACACGTCACGTAATGTAAAGTGCTAGTTTTCAAAGCGTACGAAACTTCGATTGAAAAACCGAAACTGAGACATTAGTCGAGTGAAAACGTCCAAGTTAATAGAACTAATTTTACAAGTTAACTACACACGTAAATATAATATAATATTTATATAATTATAAAGATTTAATATATATATATATATATATATATATATCTATAATTAATTATAATATATAAAATGAGTGTCGATAGATATAATTGGACAAAGAGGGGCGGCCAAGAGGAACCATGCGATCGCATGGCCCCAAGACACACATACCATGCGATTGCATGGTGATAGAAGTGAGTCCAAGTCTATAAAAGTCGACCGAAATCAGTTTTGGCAATTCATTTTTCCTTCTTTTCGCAAAACTTACACACATATATATTATTAGTTATTATTAATATTAAGATTATTAGTATTACTTTTATTATTATTGATATTAGTATTATTAGGAAGCGTTATTATTAGTATTATACATAAAATATTACGACGAGGTCATGAGCGTATTATTTCAAAACAAGTTTTTCGAGCGGGATAGAGCTAAGGAAATTATAGGTTATAGCTATGGAGGTTATGGGTATGGTTCGGGGGTATAGCTTGGGAGGTTAAACTAGTGTTTATCATCTCCGTTGCGTCTACGTACTTTACTGCAATATTGATGTAGTGAACCGAACTTTTCCATGTTTATATATATTAATTGAGATTGATATTTACATGATTAAATGTTTCCAACATGTTAAGCAATCAAACTTGTTAAGACTTGATTAATTGAAATATGTTTCATATAGACAATTGACCACCCAAGTTGACCGGTGATTCACGAACGTTAAAACTTGTAAAAACTATATGATGACATATATATGGATATATATATATATATAGTTAATATGATACTATGATAAGTAAATATATCATTAAGTATATTAACAATGAACTACATATGTAAAAACAAGACTACTAACTTAATGATTTTTAAACGAGACATATATGTAACGATTATCGTTGTAAAGACATTTAATGTATATATATCATATTAAGAGATATTCATACATGATAATATCATGATAATATAATAATTTAAAATCTCATTTGATATTATAAACATTGGGTTAGCAACATTTAACAAGATCGTTAACCTAAAGGTTTCAAAACAACACTTACATGTAACGACTAACGATGACTTAACGACTCAGTTAAAATGTATATACATATAGTGTTTTAAAATGTATTTATACACTTTTGAAAGACTTCAATACACTTATCAAAATACTTCTACTTAACAAAAATGCTTACAATTACATCCTCGTTCAATTTCATCAACAATTCTACTCGTATGCACCCGTATTCGTACTCGTACAATACACAGCTTTTAGATGTATGTACTATTGGTATATACACTCCAATGATCAGCTCTTAGCAGCCCATGTGAGTCACCTAACACATGTGGGAACCATCATTTGGCAACTAGCACGAAATATCTCATAAAATTACAAAAATATGAGTAATCATTCATGACTTATTTACATGAAAACAAAATTACATATCCTTTATATCTAATCAATACACCAACGACCAAAAACACCTACAAACACTTTCATTCTTCAATTTTCTTCATCTAATTGATCTCTCTCAAGTTCTATCTTCAAGTTCTAAGTGTTCTTCATATATTCTACAAGTTCTAGTTACATAAAATCAAGAATACTTTCAAGTTTGCTAGCTCACTTTCAATCTTGTAAGGTGATCATCCAACCTCAAGAAATCTTTGTTTCTTAAAGTAGGTTATCATTCTAATACAATGTAATAATCATATTCAAACTTTGGTTCAATTTCTATAACTATAACAATCTTATTTCAAGTGATGATCTTACTTGAACTTGTTTTCGTGTCATGATTCTGCTTCAAGAACTTCGAGCCATCCAAGGATCCGTTGAAGCTAGATCCATTTTTCTCTTTTCCAGTAGGTTTATCCAAGGAACTTAAGGTAGTAATGATGTTCATAACATCATTCAATTCATACATATAAAGCTATCTTATTCGAAGGTTTAAACTTGTAATCACTAGAACATAGTTTAGTTAATTCTAAACTTGTTCGCAAACAAAAGTTAATCCTTCTAACTTGACTTTTAAAATCAACTAAACACATGTTCTATATCTATATGATATGCTAACTTAATGATTTAAAACCTGGAAACACGAAAAACACCGTAAAACCGGATTTACGCCGTCGTAGTAACACCGCGGGCTGTTTTGGGTTAGTTAATTAAAAACTATGATAAACTTTGATTTAAAAGTTGTTATTCTGAGAAAATGATTTTTATTATGAACATGAAACTATATCCAAAAATTATGGTTAAACTCAAAGTGGGAGTATGTTTTCTAAAATGGTCATCTAGACGTCGTTCTTTCGACTGAAATGACTACCTTTACAAAAACGACTTGTAACTTATTTTTCCGACTATAAACCTATACTTTTTCTGTTTAGATTCATAAAATAGAGTTCAATATGAAACCATAGCAATTTGATTCACTCAAAACGGATTTAAAATGAAGAAGTTATGGGTAAAACAAGATTGGATAATTTTTCTCATTTTAGCTACGTGAAAATTGGTAACAAATCTATTCCAACCATAACTTAATCAACTTGTATTGTATATTATGTAATCTTGAGATACCATAGACACGTATACAATGTTTCGACCTATCATGTCGACACATCTATATATATTTCGGAACAACCATAGACACTCTATATGTGAATGTTGGAGTTAGCTATACAGGGTTGAGGTTGATTCCAAAATATATATAGTTTGAGTTGTGATCAATACTGAGATACGTATACACTGGGTCGTGGATTGATTCAAGATAATATTTATCGATTTATTTCTGTACATCTAACTGTGGACAACTAGTTGTAGGTTACTAACGAGGACAGCTGACTTAATAAACTTAAAACATCAAAATATATTAAAAGTGTTGTAAATATATTTTGAACATACTTTAATATATATGTATATATTGTTATAGGTTCGTGAATCAACCAGTGGCCAAGTCTTACTTCCCGACGAAGTAAAAATCTGTGAAAGTGAGTTATAGTCCCACTTTTAAAATCTAATATTTTTGGGATGAGAATACATGCAGGTTTTATAAATGATTTACAAAATAGACACAAGTACGTGAAACTACATTCTATGGTTGAATTATCGAAATCGAATATGCCCCTTTTTATTAAGTCTGGTAATCTAAGAATTAGGGAACAGACACCCTAATTGATGCGAATCCTAAAGATAGATCTATTGGGCCTAACAAACCCCATCCAAAGTACCGGATGCTTTAGTACTTCGAAATTTATATCATATCCGAAGGGTGTACCGGAATGATGGGGATATTCTTATATATGCATCTTGTTAATGTCGGTTACCAGGTGTTCACCATATGAATGATTTTTATCTCTATGTATGGGATGTGTATTGAAATATGAAATCTTGTGGTCTATTATTATGATTTGATATATATAGGTTAAACCTATAACTCACCAACATTTTTGTTGACGATTTAAGCATGTTTATTCTCAGGTGATTATTAAGAGCTTTTGCTGTCGCATACTTAAATAAGGACGAGATTTGGAGTCCATGCTTGTATGATATTGTGTAAAAACTGCATTCAAGAAACTTATTTTGTTGTAACATATTTGTATTGTAAACCATTATGTAATGGTCGTGTGTAAACGGGATATTTTAGATTACCATTATTTGATAATCTACGTAAAGCTTTTTAAACCTTTATTGATGAAATAAAGGTTATGGTTTGTTTTAAAATGAATGCAGTCTTTGAAAAACGTCTCATATAGAGGTCAAAACCTCGCAACGAAATCAATTAATATGGAACGTTTTTAATCAATAAGAACGGGACATTTCAGTTCTTCTTTAGCAAAACATTTCTTCAAATTCGAGACGTGGAAAGTGTTATGTACAGCCGCGAGTTGTTGAGGTAACTCAAGTCGGTAAGCTACTGGTTCGACACGATCAATAATCTTGAATGGTCCAATATACCTTGGATTTAATTTCCCTCGTTTACCAAATCGAACAACGCCTTTCCAAGGTGCAACTTTAAGCATGACCATCTCTCCAATTTCAAATTCTATATCTTTTCTTTTAATGTCAGCGTAGCTCTTTTGTCGACTTTGGGCAGTTTTCAACCGTTGTTGAATTTGGATGATCTTCTCGGTAGTTTCTTGTATAATCTCCGGACCCGTAATCTGTCTATCCCCCACTTCACTCCAACAAATCGGAGACCTGCACTTTCTACCATAAAGTGCTTCAAACGGCGCCATCTCAATGCTTGAATGGTAGCTGTTGTTGTAGGAAAATTCTGCTAATGGTAGATGTCGATCCCAACTGTTTCCGAAATCAATAACACATGCTCGTAGCATGTCTTCAAGCGTTTGTATCGTCCTTTCGCTCTGCCCATTAGTTTGTGGATGATAGGCAGTACTCATGTCTAGACGAGTTCCTAATGCTTGTTGTAATGTCTGCCAGAATCTTGAAATAAATCTACCATTCCTATCAGAGATAATAGAGATTGGTATTCCATGTCTGGAGACGACTTCCTTCAAATACAGTCGTGCTAACTTCTCCATCTTGTCATCTTCTCTTATTGGCAGGAAGTGTGCTGATTTGGTGAGACGATCAACTATTACCCAAATAGTATCAAAACCACTTGCAGTCCTTGGCAATTTAGTGATGAAATCCAAATCAACGAAAAACTTCAATTCATCGAAGAACCCGTCGAAATAATGGATCGTGAGGTTAAAACTCTTAAGCAAAACAAGATACCAATTGTTAAGGTTCGATGGAATGCTCGTAGAGGACCCGAGTTCACCTGGGAGCTTGAAGATCAGATGAAGAAGAAATACCCGCATCTATTTCCAGAAGATTCATCAACACCTTCAACAGCTTAAAATTTCGGGACGAAATTTATTTAACGGGTAGGTACTGTAGTGACCCGAACTTTTCCATGTTTATATATATTAATTGAGATTGATATTTACATGATTAAATGTTTCCAACATGTTAAGCAATCAAACTTGTTAAGACTTGATTAATTGAAATATGTTTCATATAGACAATTGACCACCCAAGTTGACCGGTGATTCACGAACGTTAAAACTTGTAAAAACTATATGATGACATATATATGGATATATATATAGTTAATATGATACTATGATAAGTAAACATATCATTAAGTATATTAACAATGAACTACATATGTAAAAACAAGACTACTAACTTAATGATTTTTAAACGAGACATATATGTAACGATTATCGTTGTAAAGACATTTAATGTATATATATCATATTAAGAGATATTCATACATGATAATATCATGATAATATAATAATTTAAAATCTCATTTGATATTATAAACATTGGGTTAACAACATTTAACAAGATCGTTAACCTAAAGGTTTCAAAACAACACTTACATGTAACGACTAACGATGACTTAACGACTCAGTTAAAATGTATATACATATAGTGTTTTAAAATGTATTTATACACTTTTGAAAGACTTCAATACACTTATCAAAATACTTCTACTTAACAAAAATGCTTACAATTACATCCTCGTTCAATTTCATCAACAATTCTACTCGTATGCACCCGTATTCGTACTCGTACAATACACAGCTTTTAGATGTATGTACTATTGGTATATACACTCCAATGATCAGCTCTTAGCAGCCCATGTGAGTCACCTAACACATGTGGGAACCATCATTTGGCAACTAGCATGAAATATCTTATAAAATTACAAAAATATGAGTAATCATTCATGACTTATTTACATGAAAACAAAATTACATATCCTTTATATCTAATCCATACACCAACGACCAAAAACACCTAAAAACACTTTCATTCTTCAATTTTCTTCATCTAATTGATCTCTCTCAAGTTCTATCTTCAAGTTCTAAGTGTTCTTCATATATTCTACAAGTTCTAGTTACATAAAATCAAGAATACTTTCAAGTTTGCTAGCTCACTTTCAATCTTGTAAGGTGATCATCCAACCTCAAGAAATCTTTGTTTCTTAAAGTAGGTTATCATTCTAATACAATGTAATAATCATATTCAAACTTTGGTTCAATTTCTATAACTATAACAATCTTATTTCAAGTGATGATCTTACTTGAACTTGTTTTCGTGTCATGATTCTGCTTCAAGAACTTTGAGCCATCCAAGGATCCGTTGAAGCTAGATCCATTTTTCTCTTTTCCAGTAGGTTTATCCAAGGAACTTAAGGTAGTAATGATGTTCATAACATCATTCGATTCATACATATAAAGGTATCTTATTCGAAGGTTTAAACTTGTAATCACTAGAACATAGTTTAGTTAATTCTAAACTTGTTCGCAAACAAAAGTTAATCCTTCTAACTTGACTTTTAAAATCAACTAAACACATGTTCTATATCTATATGATATGCTAACTTAATGATTTAAAACCTGAAAACACGAAAAACACCGTAAAACCGGATTTACGCCGTCGTAGTAACACCGCGGGCTGTTTTGGGTTAGTTAATTAAAAACTATGATAAACTTTGATTTAAAAGTTGTTATTCTGAGAAAATGATTTTTATTATGAACATGAAACTATATCCAAAAATTATGGTTAAACTCAAAGTGGAAGTATGTTTTCTAAAATGGTCATCTAGACGTCGTTCTTTCGACTGAAATGACTACCTTTACAAAAACGACTTGTAACTTATTTTTCCGACTATAAACCTATACTTTTTCTGTTTAGATTCATAAAATAGAGTTCAATATGAAACCATAGCAATTTGATTCACTCAAAACGGATTTAAAATGAAGAAGTTATGGGTAAAACAAGATTGGATAATTTTTCTCATTTTAGCTACGTGAAAATTGGTAACAAATCTATTCCAACCATAACTTAATCAACTTGTATTGTATATTATGTAATCTTGAGATACCATAGACACGTATACAATGTTTCGACCTATCATGTCGACACATCTATATATATTTCGGAACAACCATAGACACTCTATATGTGAATGTTGGAGTTAGCTATACAGGGTTGAGGTTGATTCCAAAATATATATAGTTTGAGTTGTGATCAATACTGAGATACGTATACACTGGGTCGTGGATTGATTCAAGATAATATTTATCGATTTATTTCTGTACATCTAACTGTGGACAACTAGTTGTAGGTTACTAACGATGACAGCTGACTTAATAAACTTAAAACATCAAAATATATTAAAAGTGTTGTAAATATATTTTGAACATACTTTAATATATATGTATATATTGTTATAGGTTCGTGAATCAACCAGTGGCCAAGTCTTACTTCCCGACGAAGTAAAAATCTTTGAAAGTGAGTTATAGTCCCACTTTTAAAATCTAATATTTTTGGGATGAGAATACATGCAGGTTTTATAAATGATTTACAAAATAGACACAAGTACGTGAAACTACATTCTATGGTTGAATTATTGAAATCGAATATGCCCCTTTTTATTAAGTCTGGTAATCTAAGAATTAGGGAACAGACACCCTAATTGATGCGAATCCTAAAGATAGATCTATTGGGCCTAACAAACCCCATCCAAAGTACCGGATGCTTTAGTACTTCGAAATTTATATCATATCCGAAGGGTGTCCCGGAATGATGGGGATATTCTTATATATGCATCTTGTTAATGTCGGTTACCAGGTGTTCACCATATGAATGATTTTTATCTCTATGTATGGGATGTGTATTGAAATATGAAATCTTGTGGTCTATTATTATGATTTGATATATATAGGTTAAACCTAGAACTCACCAACATTTTTGTTGACGTTTTAAGCATGTTTATTCTCAGGTGATTATTAAGAGCTTCCGCTGTCGCATACTTAAATAAGGACGAGATTTGGAGTCCATGCTTGTATGATATTGTGTAAAAACTGCATTCAAGAATCTTATTTTGTTGTAACATATTTGTATTGTAAACCATTATGTAATGGTCGTGTGTAAACGGGATATTTTAGATTATCATTATTTGATAATCTACGTAAAGTTTTTTAAACCTTTATTGATGAAATAAAGGTTATGGTTTGTTTTAAAATGAATGCAGTCTTTGAAAAACGTCTCATATAGAGGTCAAAACCTCGCAATGAAATCAATTAATATGGAACGTTTTTAATCAATAAGAACGGGACATTTCAATTGAATCTCAATATTGATACGTGAGCATTCATATCTTATCTTTTATATATTAATAGTGTATCACTGACTAGTGCTCGAGTATATATTATTATGCATGCTTGTATGTTTAATTTTGTTGTTAGATAGTTTATGATAAATAATGAATTTAAAATATATGCTACTTAGATAAGATATATGATATGCATGTCGTTGGAAAGCTGGCGAAAAATTAATAACTTTTCATTTAGAAAGCGTATGATTTTGATGAACGGATTAAATGATATAGTCAACTGAATTATCATTAATTTTAGTATTATTATTAAAATGATTATTATTACAATCTTCGTTATCGTTATCGTTATCGTTATCGTTATCGTTATCGTTATCGTTATCGTTATTGTCGTTATTATCGTCATTATTTTTATTATCTAATAATTAATATTATTATTATCATTATCGTTATTAATATAAGTATTATCATTAAATATTGTTATTGTTATTATTATTACTATCGTTATTATCATTAAGGTTATTATTAATATTATCAATATTATTATTATTATTATTATTATTATTATTATTATTATTATTATTATTATTATTATTATTATTATTATTATTAAAATAATTAATATTTTTATCAAAACTATCATTTTATTATTTTTATCGTTATTATTATTATTAAAAGTATCATTAACATTAAAACTATCATTTTTATTAAAATTATGATTTTAATAGAAATATCATTGTTATTATTAAATATCATTATTATTATTATCATTTTAGTATTATTATTAAAAATTATCATTTTGAATAGAATTATTATTTTTATAAAATATTATTATTATTACTGTTAATATTAAAAAGTATCGTTATTATTAAAATTATCATGATTAGAATTATCATTTTATCATAATTAATATCATCATTAGTAAATATAAATATTGTTATGGTTATTAGTAGAATAATAATAATTATTATTATTATTACAAAATAATACAACTTTTACTTATTATTATTATTATCAATATTATTTTATCAAATGAATATGTGATACAAAGATATTTTACCACATGTAATATAATTACATTAATAATACATACCACTATTTTTTTATGATATTAAGTGAACTTTATAAATTTTATTACTTAAGATATATAAAAGTATATTTTTATCATATGTAAAATTTAAATATAAATTTTTATTTATTAATAAATGATTTATATTATTTACTCTAATAAAATCTGATTAATATATTTAAATATATAAAATGACTATATTTAAGTTATATAATAAACATGTATAAATTTTGAAAATCATTTTGAGTCAAATTGACTTTTGTTGACTTTGCATATCGGTCTCGAGCATTAGGATTGTGATACACTACGACCTAATCTAAATTGTTAGACAGATATTGACCAACATATAAATATATATACTTAATATAGATTCGTGAATCTGAGGCCAACCTTGCACTTGTTCAATGTCGTCATATGTATTTTACTACGAAATACAGTATAGTGAGTTTTATTTGCTCCCTTTTTAATGCTTTTGTAATATATATTTTTGGGACTGAGAATACATGCGATGCTTTTATAAATGTTTTACGAAATAGACACAAGTAATCGAAACTACATTCTATGGTCGGATTATTGTAACATCCCGTTTTTCCCGTACATATTGAAAGGTACATACTTAATCATTTGTACGTTTGTAACTCATTAGATTATGCGTAATTGTATAGATATACGTGTAGATATATATATATATATATATATATATATATATATATATATATATATATATATATACTTGATAATGTGTGCATATACAAGTTTATACATGGGTTTTGATAGCGTTAAGTCTTGTGAGACTATTGTTGAGGGATAGGCGAATATAGGAAGCGGGATTTAAGTGTACGAATTAAATAAAATCGAAATGTGTTTTAGGTTGTCGAACTGTTCAGGCATAGGCTAATGCCGCGCCGCGATGATCTGGGTCGCGACGCGACAAACAAAGGAAATCTGGATCAGAAGTTGAGTTAAGAAGGGTCTATTTTCCTTTTATACACCGCGCCGCGACGATTAAGGCCGCGCCGCGACAGTTCTGCTGAACTGGTGTCGGACTTAGCTCATTTTAAGGGAATTTAAGGGGCAAATTGGTAATTTGACGTGTAAGTCTGATGGGAGCATTAAATCTCTGCCACTTGTTCATTTAATGCAATTTCTTTTCTCTTTTCTTTCCATTTTCTCTCCCAAAACACAAAACCCATTTAGATTAAACTTAAGATTTGGAGTTGGAGATTTGTGAATCAAACCTAGGAGCAAGAATTAAAGTGGTTCTCCTTGTTACTAGCTACAAGAGGATAGTCTTGGTAAGTTCTAACTTTATGTTTTAAGTTTTAATTGGTTAATGGCTAGGGTTTTGGTTACTAGAGACTTGTATGACCCATTTGAGGGTAAAATGGGTGAATTTGGGCTATGTTGTTGTAATGAAACCCTACTAGCCACAATCTAGGGTTTTGGTCTTGTGATTTGAGGGTTTAAGTGTCAAATGGTGTTGTTAGTCACTAATACACTTTTAGATTAATGAAAGAAGTGTTAATGGGTGAGTTTGACTTGATTGTGAGTATAAGTAATTAAAATGGGTCAAAAATGTACTAGTTGACCTAATTGGGTGAAATGGGTATGAAATGCCATAAGTTTGTGTTAGTTGAAGTTAGTAGACTTTAATTCACTAGCTTTAGTGATTAAAGTCGGGTCTTGGCCATTTAAGGGCGGTTTTGGTGTGGTTGAGTCATTTAATGTGAATCGGGTCATTAAATGCTCAAGTATGTGTAATGTGGTTAATTCCACTAGTTGTGTAATTGAATGTGTACTTATGTAATATGTACTTTGCTTTGAAGCCTTCGAAAGCATTAAATCACCACTGAGGTGTTAAGGTGAGTGGAATAATTATATGCATGCATATATGATGTATTTATTTGTGTAGTATGAGTTGTGAAGTGTCGAGGTGTTAAGACACCACTTCTCACGTGACGGGTGAAGCATCGAGGTGTTAAGATGCCACCTAGGGGTGAAGTGTCGAGGTGTTAAGGCACCACTCTGTAGAATAGATGGGTAAAGCATCGAGGTGTTAAGATGCCACTCGGGGTGAAGTATCGAAGTGTTAAGATGCCACCCGTGGGGTTAGTGTACGAGGTGTTAAGTGCACTAATGGTTGTTATGAACTCCGACGGTCTTTAAACACCGTTCCCTCGTTCGATTGATTAACCATGGTTGTGTGTGGATTGTAGCATATTATATTGTTTAAACTATATGCTATTGTTATGCTAGCTCGTATGGTGGAAGGTTTGGTAATATACTTGGGATGGTATGATTATTTATATTGCTAGCATGTATGCGGTAAATGTGTAAGTGATTGCAAGTGAGTAGGTTGTATATGTAAACGTATAATTGTTGCACTCACTAAGCTTTAGCTTACCCCTCTCGTTGTTTATCTTTTTAGATGCAGGTGTGGACAAGGGCAAGGGGGTTGTTGGGCACTAGGTGTCCCTTGATGATGTTATGTTGGAGCTTTTGGAAGTTGGCCTAGCGTTTTGGGTAGCTTAGTCTCAAACCATGCTCGATGTGTTGTTTGGTTTAAAACTATCATTTTTGTATTGGTCAAACTTGTATCACATTCGTTAATGGCCTTTGTGCCTTTTGTAAACACTAAACTTGTTGTATGTTTTAACGAAACGTGTGGAATGGTTTACATATTTAATTAGCGCGTAAATGTGTATTATTTAAAAAAAATTATCGTATGGAATATGGGTTGGGTTATTTCAAGTGGTATCAGAGCATGGTCTAAGGGATTTAGGCAAATTGAGATAGGTGCCTAGACTTAGAATTTATTATGTATGCGCTTTTATGCGGGACTTGTAGGACTTCGGGTCGAATCGGGAATTGTTAGTGCTTAGGTTTATGTGATTCAACCTTGCGCTAATTGTCTCGTGTTGTAGTTGTAATCATCAAGCGAGATGGACGTTGTACTAGCGAGTTAATGCGATGTGCTCGCGTAGCAATGACTAGCTACCATTGTTACGGGCGCAAATCGTGTCAAACAAGCGATGTACG
Organism: Rutidosis leptorrhynchoides; assembly: GCF_046630445.1. Classification (NCBI taxonomy): domain Eukaryota; kingdom Viridiplantae; phylum Streptophyta; class Magnoliopsida; order Asterales; family Asteraceae; genus Rutidosis; species Rutidosis leptorrhynchoides. The sequence goes on from NC_092338.1 coordinate 268,378,330, forward strand.
ACGATTGTCGAGCAAGATGGGGCGGTATGATGTATATGTGAATATGTATGTGTCATGTCTTTCGTTTCGTTGTTTAAATCTTTTCCGTTTTATAGAATGAAGATGAGAAACGGACACGACACCGAAAATGGGGGCACTAGTGAGGACCCCGAATTCACGGCCAAGGTTGAGGTCATTTTTCAACGTCAAAAGGCGGAATACCTTGTGGATATCAAGAAGATGTTCCTAGATTCAATCGACGAACAATTAGTCGGTGTGGTAAGAGAACAAGTTAAGGCCATCCTACATGAAGAAAATGTGGTAAGACGTGACTTTTTCTATAGGAATTTCAAGGATGCTCAACCACCTATTTTTGAGGGTGAAAGAGACCCGTTAAAGAGTGTCCGGTGGATCTCCGATATGGAGGGGGCCTTTCGAACTTGTGAATGCCCGATTGATAAAAAGATAAGGTATGGTTGTAGCATGCTAAGAGGTGATGCGAAGCTATGGTGGGATGAAAAAATCCAAGTTTATGGCGAGGAACAATGCATAGATTTTACTTGGGATGAGTTCAAAACGGAGTTCTTCCAAGAGTACCGAACTTCGGTCGATCTTACTAGGCTTAAGGACGAGTTTCGTTCCTTGAGGCAAGGGTCGATGGATTTGAATACTCTTAAATCCGTTTACTTGTCAAAAACTCAATTTTTCCCGGAGTATGTCGGGAATGATAAGATGTTGAAGGAAGACTTTTACCGAATCTTGAATGACAATTATCAAGAAAAGATTAGTGTGAACGTGGTGAAGAGTTTTGATGAGTTGTTTGATATGGCCAAAGGGTTTGAGTCGCTCATCTTGAGAAAGAGTGGCTTTACCTTCGGCAAAAAGAAGTTTGAAGCTATTAGTCATTCGAACTTTTCTAACAAGAAGCACAAGAAGGACTCCGAGAGTGTTGGTAGTGTTAAGAAGGGTGCTTCTGGTGATTTTACTTATGCTTGCTACAATTGTGGGCAAAGGGGTCACATGGCTCGTGAGTGCCCAAAACAATCATCCACAACCAAGCTCACTTGTTTTAATTGCGGTAAAGAAGGGCATAAGAAGCTGGAGTGTCCCGACTTGCGGGGTGATCATGTTGGGAGGTTAGAAAAGGCGGCGGGCATGGGTAGGGGCGAAATTATTTGATGACCAATGATGAGGCCAAGCATTCCAATGAAGTTGTCTCGGGTACTTTCATGGTTAACTCTAATCCGGCAACGATATTATTTGATAGCGATGCTAATTTGTCTTTTGTGTCACCCCGATTTGTGTCTAAGATTAACAAACCGCTAGCTAAGTTAAGTCATCCGGTAGAAGTTGAAATAGCGGATGGTAAGACGGTGCTAGGGGTTGATGTGTGTAAAGATTGTTGAAACGACCCGTCCCAATAAATAAGGACGAATTCAAAAACATATGATTACATCGCAAGGTATTTGACCTCTATATGATACATTTTACAAACATTACATTTGTTTTTAAAATACAAACTTTCATTTCATTGAAGGTTAATAGTTATGCATACCATTTCATAATATCCAAACTATAAATGACCTAAACTGTCATTTAGTTAATAATAATCTCTAATGAACTTCAATGACTTGAATGCAACGTCTTTTGAAATATGTCATGAGTGACTCCAAGTAATATCTTTAAAATGAGCTAATGCACAGCGGAAGATTTCTTTCAAACCTGAGAATAAACATGCTTAAAAGTGTCAACCAAAAGGTTGGTGAGTTCATTAGTTTATCATAATCATTTATTTCCATCATTTTAATAGACCACAAGAATTTCATTTCCAGTTCTCATAAATATACGTCCCATGCATAGAGACAAAAATAATCATTTATATGGTGAACATCTGGTAACCGACATTAACTAGATACATATAAGAATATCCCCTATCATTCCGGGATCCTCCTTCGGACATGATATAAATTTCGAAGTACTAAAGCATCCGGTACTTTGGATGGGGTTTGTTAGGCCCAATATATCTATCTTTAGGATTCGCGTCAATTAGGGTGTATGTTCCCTAATTCTTAGATTACCAGACTTTAATAAAAAGGGGCATATTCGATTTTGATAATTCAACCATAGAATGTAGTTTCAATTACTTGTGTCTATTTCGTAAAACATTTATAAAAGTTGCGCATGTATTCTCAGTCCAAAATTATAAAGGGTAAAAAGGCAAATGAAACTCACCATACTGTATTTTGTAGTAAAAATACATATAACATCTATGAACAAGTGCAAGGTTGGCCTCGGATTCACGAACCTATATTATTTATATATATTTATGTATTGGTCAATATTCGTCTAACAAATTAGGTCAAGTCATAGTGTACCACAATCCTAATGCTCGACTCTAATAGGTAAAAGTTAACAAAAGTCAATTTGACTCAAAATGATTTCCAAAATTTATACATGATTATTATATAGTTTAAATTTTGTCATTTTTATATATTAAAATATTTAAAAGATTTATTAGAGTAAATAATATAATTCATTTATTGATAAATAAAACGTTATTTAAAAATATACTTTTATATATCTTAAGTAATAATTTTATAAAGTTCATTTAACATCGTAAAAGTATTACAATAGGTTTTATTAAAGTAATTATATTATTTGTATTACATATTTATTTGATAAAATAACACTGATAATAATAATAAGTAAAAATTGTATTATTTTGTAATAATAATTATTATTATTCTTATGAATAAAAATATTAATATTTATATTTACTAAAAATGATGTTATGATAAAATGATAATTCTAATTATGATAAATTTAATATTTACGATACTTTTTAATATTAACTTTAAAATAATAATTTTATTTAAAATCATAATAATAATGATATTTTATAATAACAATGACATTTCTATTAAAATGATAATTTTTGTTAAAATGATAGTTTTAACACTAACGATACTTTTAATAATAATAGTAATGATAAAAATAATAAGAACGATAATTTTATCTAAATCATTATCTTACAATATATAAATTTTATCTAATGATAATCATTGTAATTATAATAATTTAGGTGTTACTAATATTAGTTTCTAGTTATAATAATACTAATGATAATAATTATTATGATAATATTAATCATAATGATAATAATAATAATAATAATACTAATTATAATTTTAACAATAATAATGATAGTAATAACAAAAATAACAATTTTTAATGATAATACATTTCATTTATAATGATAATAATTATAATAATAATAATAATAATAATAATAATAATAATAATAATAATAATAGTAATAATAATAACAATAATAATAATAATAATAATAATAATAATAATAATAATAATAATTTGATAAAAACTATAACGACGATAATAACGACGGTAAGAATAATCATTTTTAATAATAATATCAAAAATTCAATTGACTATAACTTCTAATCCGTTCATCGAAACCCTTCGACATCTAAAGGAAAAGTTCTTAATTTTTCGCTAGCTTTCTAAGGACATGCATATCTTATACCTTATCTCAACCGCAAGTATAACTAATTCAAGATTCAACCTAACCTGTCTAAGGGCAATATCAAAAGTGCAAGCATGCATAATCCTAAATACTCGAGTACTAGTTAGGGATCCACTATTAGTATGTAAAAGTTAAATTATGAGTACTCACGTATCAATATTGAGATTCAATATCGCAGGAAAGGTACGTAGACGCAACGGAAATGATAAACACTATATTGACCTCACGAGCATACCCATGAACCATACTCAATCACCTCCATAGCTATAACCCATAATTTCCTTAATCCTATCCTACTCGAAAAACAATTTCAAAATCACTCGGACAGCACTCCGTCGTAATATTTTATGTATACTAATAATATCTTGAAATAATACGGAGTAAATATATATATGTAAATCGATTGAGAGAGTTTAGAGAAAAATATTTTCAAGTTTCTATGAAATAATGAAATCTATTGAATTCTATTTATTATAGATTTTTGAATTATTAAAGTGAATTATTAAAGTATGAATTATTAAAGTATGAGTTATTAAAGTGAATTATTAAAGTATGAATTATTAAAGTGAATTATTAAAGTATGAATTATTAAAGTGAATTATTAAAGTTTAAGTAAAGTAAAAATAAAGTAAAGGTAAAGTTTAAGTATAGTAAAAGTATAAAACTATGTACGTATAATACGCGTATAAATATATATAATATTAATTTAAATCATTATATATATTTAATAAAATAAAATATAAATATCGTTATCTTTATCATACTAGTTAAGTAATGAGTTGTCAAAAGTGGTTCTAGATATTTATAAAAGTTATATACGTTCTAATAATAAAGTTCTTTTTAAACTGAAAACGTTTTTGTACGTTTGAAACTAAATAGATCAATCGAGTCTTTATGAGATTCAATCTTCCACTATCCTTTGTCTAGTTCTCAATGATTGACAATTTGTTCTTATTTATAAATCACTTTACCATTTTCCGAATATTGTTAAAATGGAAAGATTTCTCAAATCAACGTGGGCCTTTCAACAGAGACTTTTAATCATAATTCAATATATCTGATAATTCAATCATTTGATCTTATCTTCTAATTCCATTGAAAAACATTTTGAAACAGATACAATCATATAAAGTATTTAATCTAATATTTTGTTTACGTTTTAAGTTATAATATATATACACATATACATATATAATCATATTCGTTTAATGGTTCGTGAATCGTTGGAACTTGGTCGAGGTTGAATGAATGTATGAACAAAGTTTAAAATTCTTGAAATTTAACTTAACAAATATTGCTTATCGTGTCGGAAACATCTAAAGATTAAAGTTTAAATTTGGTTGGAAATTTCCGGGTTGTCACAATTGTAATGTTGTGTTTGGTACCGAAACGTTTAAAATCGATCTCATTCCGATGACTTTGGGTGAGTTTGATATTGTTGTTGGTACGGATTGGCTCGATCGTTATAGAGCCGATATTGCATGTCATGATAAGTTCATTCGTGTGAGGACCCCAAGTGGGGGAGAGTTGATTATTCATGGTGATAAACGAAGGAGACTCGTACCATTATGCACTTATGCACGGGCACGACGTTTTCTCAAGAGTGGTGGTGTGTGTTATCTTCCCATGTAGTTGATACTCGTGATGAGCCACCACCCATTCGTAAAATTCTGGTGGTTAATGAGTTTGAAGACGTTTTTTCGGATGAGTTACCGGGTGTTCCGGCGGAAAGACAAGTAGAATTTCGCATTGAGTTGGTTCCGGGAGCTACTCCCATTGCTAAAACTCCTTATCGTTTAGCGCCAACGGAAATGCAAGAGTTGTTAAATCAAACCCAAGAGTTGCTTGAAAAGGGTTTCGTTCGACCGAGCTCCTCGCCATGGGGTGCTCCGGTCTTGTTTGTGAAAAAGAAAGATGAAAGTATGCGGATGTGCATCGATTATCGAGAGTTGAACAAAGTGACGATCAAGAATCGCTATCCATTACCTAGGATTGACGATTTGTTTGACCAACTCCAAGGTGCAACATATTTTTCTAAGATTGACTTACGGTCCGGCTATCATCAAGTGCGAGCCCGTGAGGAAGATATAGAGAAAACGGCTTTTCGAACGCGTTATGGACACTTTGAGTTTGTAGTTATGCCTTTTGGTCTTACAAATGCACCGGCAGCATTCATGGATCTTATGAACCGAGTGTGCCAACCTATGTTGGACAAGTCGGTAATTGTGTTCATCGACGACATACTTGTTTATTCTAAGAGTATGAAGGAACATGAGCACCATTTGCGTGAAGTGTTGAAGACATTGTGGAAGGAGAAGTTGTATGCAAAATTCTCCAAATGTGAATTTTGGCTAAGGGAAGTTCAATTCCTTGGCCATATTGTGAATCAAGAAGGAATTCAAGTAGACCCGGGGAAGATAGAAACGGTGAAGAGTTGGGGACAACCGACTACGCCTACGGAAATCCGAAGCTTTCTCGGATTGGCCGGTTACTATCGTCAGTTCATCCAAGACTTTTCTAAGATTGCTTCTCCTTTAACTAAATTGACGAGGAAGAACGTAAGGTTCAATTGGGAGAACGAGCAAGAAATCGCTTTTCAATTGTTAAAAGAGAAATTGTGTCAAGCTCTGGTGTTAGTGTTTCTGGAAGGGGTAGAAGACATGACGGTTTATTGTGATGCTTTTTTAAATGGGCTCGGGTGTGTTTTGATGCAAAGAGGTAAAGTCATCGCTTACGCCTCTCGACAATTAAAGGAACACGAAAAGAGATACCTGACTCACGATCTTGAATTGGCAGCGGTGGTTCATGCGTTGAAAATTTGGCGCCACTACTTGTATGGTGTGAAGTGTATGATTTATTCGGACCATAAGAGTTTGAAACATCTCTTTACTCAACGAGATTTGAATTATCGTCAACGTAGGTGGATGGATGTGGTAAAGATTTATGATTGTGAGATACTTTACCATCCGGGAAAGGCGAACGTGGTCGCGGATGTGTTGAGTCGAAAGAGTCAACATCCGGCGATACGATTAGGATCGTTATGCATGATTATTACTAACGATTTTCTTGTAAAGCTTGGTGAGATTCAAATAGAAGCGTATGTTCACAACAAGCATGAAGAGCGGATTGTGGGGCAAATGGAGTTCATTACTACGGGATCGCGTGGTTTGTTGTCATTTCAAGGAAGAGTGTGGGTACCTAAGATGGGTGGTAACCGACAAGTGCTACTAGATGAAGCACATAAGTCAAAGTATTCCATTCATCCGGGTGCAACAAAGATGTACTATGACTTTAAGAAAGATTATTGGTGGCCCGGTGTGAAACGTGATGTGGTTAAGTATGTTGAACAATGCGTCACGTGTATGCAAGTTAAAGCCGAACACCAAAAGCCGTACGGTAAGTTACAACCCTTGGAAGTCCCGAAATGGAAATGGGAGCACATTAACATGGACTTCATTACTAAGTTACCGAAGACGGCTAGAACCCAATATGATACGATTTGGGTGATAGTTGATCGATTGACGAAAAGTGCTTTGTTTCTTCCCATTCGGGAAATGATATCATCGGAGACTTTATCCAAGTTGTTTATCAAGGAGGTGATATCGAGACATGGGGTTCCTATATCTATTGTTTCGGATCGAGATACTCGTTTTACGTCCCGGTTTTGGAACAAGTTTCATGAAGATATGGGTACTCAATTGAAAATGAGCACGGTGTATCATCCTCAAATGGACGGTCAAACCGAGCGTACGAACCAAACGTTGGAGGATATGTTAAGGGCGTGTATTATTGATTTTGGTGAAAGTTGGGATGAGCACTTGCCATTGGTGGAATTCTCGTACAATAATAGTTACCACACTAGTATTGGAATGCCACCGTATGAGATGCTTTATGGGCGTAGGTGTCGAACTCCCATTTGTTGGGGAGAAGTGGGTCAAAGAGAGATCGGGAGCTTCGATTTGGTTTTGGAGAAGAATTGTAAGATTGAGATGATTCGGGCTCGACTTAAAGCGGCACAAGATAGACAAAAGTCTTATGCCGATAAAGGTAGGAGAAAGATTGAGTTTCAAGAAGGTGACATGGTGATGCTTAAGGTTTCTCCATGGAAGGGTGTTATTCGGTTTCGAAAGCGAGGAAAGTTAGCCCCTCGGTTTATTGGTCCTTTCAAGGTTTTGGCACGTGTTGGTGAGGTTGCTTATCGACTAGAGTTACCCGAAGAACTTGCGAGAATCCATAACACGTTTCATGTTTCCCATCTTCGTAAGTGTCTTGCGGATGACTCGACTTGGGTGCCTTTAGATGAGATTACTTTGAATAACAAGTTAAAATATGCGGAAGAACCGATTGCGATCCTTGACGAAAAGGTTAAGATGTTGCGAAACAAGGAAGTTAGAACCTTCAAAGTGCAGTGGCGGCATCGAAAGGGTTCCGAGTTTATGTGGGAATCCGAAGAGTTTGTTTTGGTTTATCTCCCGGCTTGTCATGCTGCTTGGATCGCGAGGACGCGCTCCGATTCAAGTGGGGGAGAGTTGTAACATCCCGTTTTTCCCGTACATATTGAAAGGTACATACTTAATCATTTGTACGTTTGTAACTCTTTAGATTATGCGTAAGTGTATAGATATACGTGTAGATATATATATACTTGATAATGTATGCATATACAAGTTTATACATGGGTTTTGATAGCGTTAAGTCTTGTGAGACTATTGTTGAGGGATAGGCGAATATAGGAAGCGGGATTTAAGTGTACGAATTAAATAAAATCGAAATATGTTTTAGATTGTCGAACTGTTCAGGCATAGGCTAATGTCGCGCCGCGACGATCTAGGCCGCGACGCGACAAACAAAGGAAATCTGGATCAGACGTTGAGTTAAGAAGGGTCTATTTTCATTTTATACACCGCACCGCGCCGCGACGATTAAGGCCGCGCCGCGACAGTTCTGCTGAACTGGTGTCGAACTTAGCTCATTTTAATGGAATTTAAGGGGAAAATTGGTAATTTGACGTGTAAGTCTGATGGGAGCATTAAATCTCAGCCACTTGTTCATTTAATGCAATTTCTTTTCTCTTTTCTTTCCATTTTCTCTCCCAAAACACAAAACCCATTTAGATTAAACTTAAGATTTGGAGTTGGAGATTTGTGAATCAAACCTAGGAGCAAGAATTAAAGTTGTTCTCCTTGTTACTAGCTACAAGAGGATAGTCTTGGTAAGTTCTAACTTTATGTTTTAAGTTTTAATTGGTTAATGGCTAAGGTTTTGGTTACTAGAGACTTTTTGGTTACTAGAGACTTGTATGACCCATTTGAGGGTAAAATGGGTGAATTTGAGCTATGTTGTTGTAATGAAACCCTACTAGCCACAATCTAGGGTTTTGGTCTTGTGATTTGAGGTTGTAAGTATCAAATGGTGTTGTTAGTCACTAATACACTTTTAGATTAATGAAAGAAGTATTAATGGGTGAGTTTGACTTGATTGTGAGTCTAAGTAATTAAAATGGGTCAAAAATGTACTAGTTGACCTAATTGGGTGAAATGGGTATGAAATGCCATAAGTTTGTGTTAGTTGAAGTTAGTAGACTTTAATTCACTAGCTTTAGTGATTAAAGTCGGGTCTTGGCCATTTAAGGGCGATTTTGGTGTGGTTGAGTCATTTAATGCGAATCGGGTCATTAAATGCTCAAGTATGTGTAATGTGGTTAATTCCACTAGTTGTGTAATTGAATGTGTACTTATGTAATAGGTACTTTGCTTTGAAGCCTTCGGAAGCATTAAATCACCACCGAGGTGTTAAGGTGAGTGGAATAATTATATGCGTGCATATATGATGTATTTATTTGTGTAGTATGAGTTGTGAAGTGTCGAGGTGTTAAGACACCACTTCTCACGTGACGGGTGAAGCATCGAGGTGTTAAGATGCCACCTAGGGGTGAAGTGTCGAGGTGTTAAGGCACCACTCCGTAGAATAGATGGGTGAAGCATCGAGGTGTTAAGATGCCACTCGGGGTGAAGTATCGAAGTGTTAAGATGCCACCCGTGGGGTTAGTGTACGAGGTGTTAAGTGCACTAATGGTTGTTATGAACTCCGACGGTCTTTAAACACCGTTCTCTCGTTCGATTGGTTAACCATGGTTGTGTGTGGATTGTAGCATATCATATTGTTTAAACTATATGCTATTGTTATGCTAGCTCGTATGGTGGAAGGTTTGGTAATATACTTGGGATGGTATGATTATTTATATTGCTAGCATGTATGCGGTAAATGTGCAAGTGATTGCAAGTAAGTAGGTTGTATATGTAAACGTATAATTGTTGCACTCACTAAGCTTTAGCTTACCCCTCTCGTTGTTTATCTTTTTAGATGTAGGTGTGGACAAGGGCAAGGGGGTTGTTGGGCACTAGGTGTCCCTTGATGATGTTATGTTGGAGCTTTTGGAAGTTGACCTAGCGTTTTGGGTAGTTTAGTCCCAAACCATGCTCGATGTGTTGTTTGGTTTAAAACTATCATTTTTGTATTGGTCAAACTTGTATCACATTCGTTAATGGCCTTTGTGCCTTTTGTAAACACTAAACTTGTTGTATGTTTTAACGAAACGTGTGGAATGGTTTACATATTTAATTGGCGCGTAAATGTGTATTATTTAAAAAAAAGTTTATCGTATGGAATACGGGTTGGGTTGTTTCAATTATCGAATCGAATATGCCCCTTTTTAGTCTGGTAATCTAAGAATTAGGGAAATGGCCCCTAATTGACGTGAATCCTAAAGATAGATCTATCGGACCCAACAAGCCCATCCAAAGTACCGGATGCTTTAGTACTTCGAATTTATCATGTCCGAAGGGAGTCTCGGAATGATGGGGATAATCTATATGCATCTTGTTAAGGTCGATTACCAGGTGTTCACCATATGAATGATTTTTATCTCTATGTATGGGATGTATATTTATGAGAAATGAAAATGAAAATCTTGTAGTCTATTAAAAATGATGGAATTGAATATTGATGATAAACTAATGAACTCGCCAACCTTTTGGTTGACACTTTAAAGCATGTTTATTCTCAGGATTGAAAGAAATTTTTTGCTGTGCATCTGCTTATTTTAAAGATATTACTAGGAGTCATTCATGGCATATTTCAAAAGATGTTGCATTCAATTCGTTGAGTTCAATAAAGATTATGATTAAGTAAATGACAGATTAGGTTATTTATAGTTGGATATTATGAAATGGTATGCATTCCTGTCAACTTTCGATGTAATGAAAGTTTGTCTTTTAAAATGAATGCAATGTTTGTAAAATGTATCATATAGAGGTCAAATACCTCGTAATGTAATCATATGTTATTGTATTTGTCCTTATGGATTAGGACATGTCGTCTCAACAAGGGACTATAACTTACCTTCAGCTCAGCTACAGTTCAACAACAACACAAGTTCAATTATTCTCAATGTAACCACCTAAACATGTATAAGTGATCAATTAAAGTCTAACATATAAAGGTCGGGTCATAATACAACACAATCCTAATGCCCGTAACTGACACGCAAAATTAAGAAAAGTCAACTCAAAAGTCAAAGGTTAAACCAAAAGTCAATTCACAAGTTAACTCACAAATTCAAGGTCAAAGTCACATCAAAAGGTCAAACTCATAATCGTTATCATTCGTGTCAAAATATATAAAATTTATAATAGTTATAATACGTTATAAAATTTAAAAACAGTACAGCAACTTCCGAAATTTTTATAAAAATAAGTACAATTCCGTTTGACTTTAAATACACGTCATTCTCTTCGTAATTTAGTTATCTATTACATATCCGAAAATCAGACTCTAACTGTAAACCAAAAACTCGCAGCAGTTACAAACACACCAGACATTCCATTCGAAAAGTTTCAACATTTATTCAATTTAATATAAACTTTAAAAATTTGTGTAGGACGAAAGGCAAAACGAAACGACTCGATTTTTATGCATAATCTATTAATTTTTCGATGCCAATAATCTTATCAACCTAAATTTTCAGCATCATATCTTTATCCGTGTCAAAATCGTTTCTTTTAATTTACACAAATCGTAAATTAATTCAATCGTAACTTTTGACTCGTTTAACGAAATTTCATGATATCTGCATGATTAATTAATAGTTTTTCGAAAGGAATCCAATGATAAAATTCTTATTACATGATTCTAAGTCTAAAATTTTTAGATCTCAAAAATCAAATACGAATTTTAAACCGAAATTAGTATAATCATATCTTACAAACCGTACATCGAAAACACGCGATATATAAATGAAAAATTATTAATTTTTCGAAAGATATTCAACTAAATACAACTCATAATCTGAAAATATCAATTTCATATCATTAGGCTAAATATTAAATTCATGATTTATAATCAAAACCTTTTTCGGACAAATTAAACGACTAAAACACATCACACAAACATAGACACGAGCACTAGTATTAATAAAAATTAGAGATATAAAAATATAGGGTTCTTATATCTTACCTAAATCACAAAATTGCACGACGAGAAAGAAAGATCTAATCGCGTAGAACACGGAATTGTAAACGGTTTAATGATCAATCAAGTGAAAGTGATGATTAGATGATGATGATGAATTTCGATGGTGATGATGAGATTCACGGCCAAGAAAAAGAGAAAAGAGGGAAAAGATATATGCAATAATGATAAAACCTAAGCATAATTATCCTTATATAATAACAAGTTTCAAAAAGTGACACCACCCCCCCCCCCCCCCCCCCCCCCCCCCGGGGTGCCGATTGGCCAAGCAAAAAGAAAGTGACCTGGAACTTTAAATTTTTTAAATTATGACACATACATGTAAAATCCCAGCAATTAATGGTCTTGAAAAAGTTAAATTGCTAACGGTCTCTAACGGCCGTCAGGTTTAAAACGTACAAAGTATAAATAAAAATTCTTAATAATCCATATAAATATTAAAAATAATATTTATCAATATAAAATAACATAAAAAAGTTATATCATCAATTCTTGACTAAAATGTCGATAGCGGTCGTTAAGCAACACTTAACAGTTATAAAAAATTCCAAACCAAGTACCATGTAAATATTATAAATAATATTTATGATATAATAAAATAAATAAACATCAACTAATTCACTTATGACACAAAATTCAAATATAATAGTCGTCATGAATAAACAGAGAAAGTTAACGGAAAAAGCGGGTCATTACATGAACGGATCCGGGTAAGGGCTGTGGCCGGATTTTAGGACATGGCTGAATCTGGGTACCGTATTTTGGTCTTGAACACTCCAAACCGACGGAATCAGGATAGTTTCCAGATCCGGGTACCATTAGGGGTACCGGATCCGGGTCTTGAACACTCCAAACTCACCTGGTAAAGATCCGGGTGTACGTGGGGGTACCGGATGTCAAAAAGGTGCCCAGATCCGGGTACGTCCAATCAGATCTGTGTATGTCCACTATTGTGTTTTCAATCGTTTACGGTTTTAGCTCTGGTTTTTCTTCGTAGAACTTCGTTTTCTGCAATTCTTGTGCCATTGGATTCGCTTGTATGATATCTACAAAATGAGCCAATAAAAGGGATTATTGGATTATTTATTTGATAAAGTGTTCAAATGGGGAATATAACGCGGTTAAAAACGTGAGTTTTAGCGCCTTATCAGGCATACTCTTAAATAACGTACCGAATAAATGTAATTTGATTAGTCATGGTGTGAACATTCCTTCTTTTACTTGAACATTTAAGATCTGCGTCACATCTTGACATCGTCTCTAAATTCTGGAGAAAAATAGCGACTTGGTGTGGTGTTGATATTTCCATACGGCGGACTGTCGACGATATTTGGCATTGGCTTCATTCTACTTTGATCAGTTAGGCGAAGCTCCTTATCACGGAGTCCATTTGTTTTGAGGTTATATGGAATATTTGGAAGTATAGGAATACAATTGGGTTCAACGATTCATCTTTCATGAAGAGCTACCTTATTGATTCCATAGTTTTGTCATACTTTGAATGATTTTCGGTTAGATTTAAAAAGGCAATTATTAGTTCGAACAAGTGGTTACAATTTCCTGTATCTTACTTATAATGTTTTCCTAACGACTTATTAGTTTTTTTAATAAAATTTCTTCAGTCATTCAAAAAAAAATACCAACATCTATTATTCGTGCATCATTTATTTGAAACACATGTTCATTTTATGAGCTTGATCCGAACTAACAAGCCTTGATCGAATTCTGGCATCGGAATTCTTTTAAATGACTCGTCTTTCTTAACAAGCTCCCATGTAAAGTGTGTCACCAAATGATGCATCATGGCTAAAGCTTCCATTTTTGCAAGCTCCATCCCTGGACACATCCTCGGCCCAGCTCCAAACGGTACATAGCTAAAAGGTGGTGGTGATGGTGCATGATTATCAAAACGATTTGGATCGAACATCATTGGATTTTGGAAAATTTTATCGTCCATGTGTGTCATTGATGAAGATATCAACACCTGATCCATCACACATTATATAAAACAACTAATTTAGCAGTTGTTTCATACCTAGATATATTAGGATATTAGGATACTTGGTAAATATTCAAAAAAAAAATTTTAAATAGTTTTACTTATAGGGTATTTACAAAAATGGTTTTTCAACGTCAAAATTTACAAAAATAGGGAAACCGGCATTTCAAATGCCGGTTTGCAACTTGTCACCCCAAACCGGCATTTCAAATGCCGGTTTGCCTACGTGGCATTTTTTCTATTTTTTTTTTTTTAGATCTTACAAACTCATGATACACTCCTTTTGTTTTGAAATATTTTTAAGCTCGTTTTGTTTTGAAAGGTTTCAAAACAAAGCTCGATATATTTTGATACGGAGTTATACATATAGTTAACTAAATTTTACGAGTAAAAAACTTTTCAAAACAAAAAAAACTATATGTTCTTGAAAGATTTTAAAGCTCGTTTTGTTTTGAAAGGTTTTAAAGCTCATTTTGTTTTGAAAAGTTTTTAACTCGTAAAATTTAGTTAACTATATGTAGGGATGACAATGGCCACCCGATCCAGTGGATATCCACCCGATCCACCCGCTTCGTGATGGATATGGATGAACTTAAATGAATATGGATACGGATATGGATGAACCTAAATGGATATGGATATGGATGTGGATGAAAAGTTTCATCCATGGATATATCCATCACCACCCGAAATACAAATACAAATACATAAATATAGATATATGCTTACGTATTTACTATTGCAAGTTCATTTACCCTTATATTACATTTTGATTTCAACCTTACAACGAAATAATTATTATATATCACAATAAAACACGCATATCTAATAAAATAAAGTTACAAATTTCATATTTAATTTTTCATAATCCATGTTTTATAGTAAATTTAACAAATTTTGTTATGTCATCGACAAAGATTACACATTCTTATGAATAGATTTTAATTATGTCATGTTATAGTTATTTTTTCTATACTATGTTTGCTTATTTTAATCGCATATTAGAGAATATTATAACAATTTTTAATATCCATTGGATATCCATTAACCCGCTTAATCTATTGGATATGGATATGGATGGATGACCTGAAACTAAATGGATATGGATATGGATATGGATGAACAAAAACTAAATGGATATGGATATGGATACGGCATCACCCGATCCATATCCGATCCATTGCCATCCCTAACTATATATATTACTCCGTATCAACATATATATATCGAGCTTTGTTTTGAAACATTTCAAAAAACCTTTCAAAAACAAAACAAGCTTTAAAACTTTTCAAAACAAAATAAGCTTACGAGTTTGTAAGATTTCAAAAAAAATAATAATAATGCCACGTAGGCAAACCGGCATTTTAAATGTCGGTTTGGGGTGACAAATTGCAAACCGGCATTTGAAATGCCGGTTTCCCTATTTTTGTAAATTTTGATTTTGAAAAACCATTTTTTGTAATATACCTTATAAATATTACTATTTAAAAAAAAATTCGTAAATATTCATTTGAATCTTTACAATCACATGTGATTGTAAAGACAATCAAATGTGATTATCACGCGTTTTTAATCCTAGCCAATCACATGTAATTGTTCAGCATTTTTAATCTTAGTCATCGATTATATTGATCTAAGGGCTGCGATTTATCCCTTGATTTTCAAACAAAATTAAGGATGTAGATGAATATTTTCCTATGATACTTTGTAGAGTTTGTGACATACCTGCCATCCTTTTGGAATTGTAAATCCTTGATACTCGATATCTTGTGTAGCTCGTCTAAAGCTTAATGTGACAGGAGGCTGTATCCGCAACATCTCAGATGCTACTCTCCATGTATACTTCATCTTGGTAAGGTCTTTCCATGTCAAAACTTCTCCTACTAATTTACTCTTTGCAATATCTTCTTGTTCTACAATCTCATTATGTAAACTCAGTTTTATACACCAAACAAAATGATTTGTAGAAATGGCTTATATTGTTTCTTATTACGTAGATGCATACCTTTGAACTAGGGGTGTTCATCGGTCCGGTTTTTGATTTTTCGTTTTATTCGGTTCGGTATTTTCGGTTTTGAAACTTATAAAATCAAAACCAAAAACCAAACTGAAACCAAATTTAAATATCAAAATCATAACCAAAACCGAACCGAAAACCAAATTTGATTTCGGTTTGGTTTCGGTTAAAACCGAAAATCACTAAACATAAAAATTCTAACCAGTATAAACTTACATATAAAATAGGAATAACGGTTGTGAAATTTAAGTATATATGATATATAACATGTTTATTGTTTAATAAAAATGTAATAATACATCAAATATAATATAAATATATAAATATTATAATTATAAATATGTTTTAAAATGTTATTAATTTGAATTCGGTTTTCGGTTAACCAAATTTAAAATTTTAAAAACCAAAAACCTAACCAAAAACCGAAATACGAATTCGGTTTCGATCGATCCGAAAACCGTTTAAAAAATTCGATTTGATTTTTTTGGTTTGGATTCGATTCGATATTCAGTTTGAAACTAAATGGTGCACACCCCTACTTTGAACGTAAGTTTTTGATATGTTTACAATAAAGATTAAGATGTTTTACCTTGAAGTATAGTTGAGTAGACGGATTTATCGTTAGCCAACAACTTGATCAAGCAGGTAACAAGGATGGACGTTGTATCGTACCCTGCAATCATCACAACAATGATATTGTCGATGATCTCTTCATCGGACATTGTCATTGAACTATCATCATCATTATCATCTCGGATGCTAAGAAATGAAGTAATTAAATCTTTATTATTATGATCAACTTGCTTTTGTTGTTCAAGTGCCTCTCTTTTCTCTTGTATAATATCAACAAGCATTGGTATTAGCATCTTCCTTGCTAAGATCCCACGGTTGAATTTCGTATATGGCAAATTGATTGGAACTGCTAGCACACCGCATATCAAATCGTGAAAAAGTGGTAGCAATTTCTATCGTTTCGGTCCTCTTTCGATCCCAAAAATAAGTGAGCAAATCACATTGAAGGTTAATGTTCTGATCAAGGGTTGCACCTAAATCGTTGCAATGGTCAACAAAAAACGTTAATCTATTTGAATATGGGTGATGACATTTACAATTTAATTTTTTATAAGTCGATTCATGTCGATTCATATATATGCATTAACATATTGTACTTTACAAATAAATAATGCAGTAGTTTAGTGGATTTATATAAAATAAGTAGAAATATCATCACTCATTTGAATATATATACATATTTTATTTTGGCTAAATTAATCAACACGTTATACAACTTAAATGTTAACAATCAAAATCATTCATCTATGTTTTCAAATTAGTTTACGTAAATTCATTATTCAAGGATGTAGAGCTGTGCTTAGCTAATGTAGAACCGAGAAAACCCTAGGACGGAAAAAATCCGAGGACCGAGAAAGAACTAAACAAAACTAAGATACTCAGGATATTTAGTTAGATCCGTGGTCTATATAATTTCATTATTTTGGACCTCAGTCCGTACAGGTCCAAATTCAAAAAAGGAGAATTGGGACCAAATGTAAGATGCTAACTTCCCTAAAGAGTATATATATACATAAGTTATAGATGATAACTTCCTTAGAGATAATTTCTTTCTTAACCAATGAAAGATGTTAAAAGATAGTATAATTCATGATCAAATATGTCAAACATGTTATAGATAAAGTTGGTTCAAGATTTTTTATATAATATGTATAGTTGTATACACATTGTAAGTTTCTAATGCATGAGTGAATTTATTAAATACCCAAGTGAAAATATTATTGCCATGTATGTATTGATCTATAATACCGTGTCGTTTAAAATTGTGTCTACCATATGCTAAAAATTAGCATTTAAATTGTACATTTAAGTTAATTATTAATTTAACTTATAAATATCCCTGAACATTCATTCGCATTGAAAATAATCGTTTCACCCCTAAGTGTTGTGGGCTAAGACCATCTTTAACCCTAAAGAGCGTGTTGGCGTGTTGCTGAGTAGGGGTGGGATGCTTGATGGGTGTGCTAGTAAACTGAAAAATAATGGGGTGGAGTGTTGAGTGGTATGTCGGGTAATGTGTTAAAATATAATTGAAAGCTTGGTGAAATGGAGGATAAAAATTAAAAATAATAATAGTTTCAACCAATCAGAAATCAGCACACAAAGTTGGTTCCATGTGTTGCAAGCACACATGCCTCACTTGAAGGGTTTCAACACGCCGCGTTGATACTAAAAAAATATATTATACGCAACAATTAATATTGAATTTTTATTGGCGGTTATTAAAGTGTAAAAGTCTCTTTTTCATGTCAACGAAAGCTTTTCTGGATTGTCATTAGAAAAAATCGAATAATAAAAAAAAAATTAGCAGCAGTTCTGGATTACTGAGGGGGACTAAACCACCCATACAATTATCTCCCGCAGTTGTATAACCCGCATCCAACTGCTGCCCTGGAGAAAAACCGGACCAATCGGAGAGCATTATTGGTAAAACCCCCTCCCCGCTTCCCCCGCAATGCAATGTGCGAAAAGCAACCTTCGGTGGATTTCAAAGTCAGGGAATAAACTTGTGTGCAATGTTGTAGACCTCGAGAGTCGTACTCATGACCTTTAACAAAGAGTGTCAGGCCACTATCACTTAAGTTACAACAAAAGGTTTTAAATAATAAAATAATCTTAAAAGATAATTTCATATTTTCATTATGGGAGGTGATCCTCACACACCACTTTTTGGTCCATGTACGCTTTTGTCTAATAAAATTACGGTTATGCCCCTAAATTAATCTAGGGAATTGAACTTAAATGAAGGATAAAATAGATTATTAAGTGTACATAGATCAAAAAGTGATGTGTGAGAATTACCTCTCATTTTTTATTATAAATAAATATGTTTTACGATGGATAAAAAATGAAATACCTGAATCTCTTGTTTACCATGCCAATGTGTTTGAATGTGGTTGAGGATTTCTTCATCTACTTTTGCAACATATTGCTTTAGTACTTCAAGCTTCAAAAACGAAACCAACGCTGCCCTAACTCGTTTGTGGTCATGGCCGGACAACTCAATTATACTTTTCGAACCCAAAATCCT